>NC_138727.1:57087727-57129661 GCF_965113295.1 Leuciscus leuciscus
CTATGCAGCGTCAACACTCATAACATGGTTGAAGGGTGTTTCGTCCGCTTTTATTTTATTTTTTAAATATTCATTTATCGGCCATTATAAATGCAGATACTGATAGTTTGAACAAAGCCTAATATCGGCCGATAATATCGGCCCGCCGATATATCGGCCGGGCTCTAGAAAGAACCTTTTTATTTTCTAAATAAACAGTTCCAAAATTGTACACAACTTAAAAAACAACATCACATAATGTAAAGAAGTGGTCACAGAATAAGAATATGTGAATAACTAAATTGTGACAAAAATGTCAGATAGAACCTTATAATTCCAAAAGGACGAATTACATTAAATTTACAGGAGGCAAAGCAGCAGTGACAATCTTTCTAAATGGAGAACAAACACAATTAAAATCCATTATGTACAGTAAATACAACCCAAACCAGTATCAATCAATGATAGGGGATACAGGTACAATAACCAAGATTTCCTTTTACCTCTAGGAATACAACACTCAACGTAAACAGAAATGGGACTCCCTGGTTACCTCCCCCGTATGCAAACCTACATGAAATCACACACAAGCATAGTTTACATACAAAATAGCCCATCATGCATTAAGATTATTAGTTAGTCACATCCCACGGATTTACAGTGAAACATGGTCATATTATAGTAGATCAACTTACTATAAACATACATATACAAACACGTTACATGGCGAACATTACTCTATTGCTGTGAGCCATACAGCCAATGTTACCTCACCTCGTATTCCAATAGACAATGACAGACCGCGCGCGTACAACGTCTTCCAGCCAAGACCTTCGGTACATCAACAATATGCTACCCGGAAGCGTCTGGTACACAGTCAAACATCTGTTGTCAAACAGTTACACTTTACACACAGCTAGCTAAAATAACATGTTTGCAATAGAAATGGAGTGTTGACACATACCTTTCATAGACAGCACAGCGAACACAGTGTAAGGAGGAAGTACGAGCCGAGGGATTACTTAGTTTTCCACCTGATGTGCCGGTTTTATACAAAGTGCCATTGACGCTAATGAATGACTAGCCACTTGCAAGCTAACTAGAGGGCGTGGCCAAGGGGAAGAGGGATACGGTGAGAACAGGAGGACAAACTTGCTATGGCAGTTACTCTGCCGGTTACACTTGCAACCTTCCCTTGAATCCTACAGGGGGTGGAACTGAGACACGAGGAAAGGAAACGAGGATACACAAATAAGAAATGAGAAGCGCCCTATTTATATATTGGAATATTCTTGATCACTGGAGCGTCACTTCAAAGCGTCAACAGCTGTGATCAAGGAATCTGCCCTTATGTTGTTAAAGTTTGGTTATTTAAGAAATTCATACATAATAAAGATAAAGCAAGATGCCCTGTTGATATATGTTTGATATATAATTAATTTAAACTGCAAAGGTAAAGCATAAATAAAAATGATTGTGGCATGTGAAGGGAATTGAAAGAATTGAGATGTCCTTCAAGATGCTGAGTTTGATCAGTTTCTGGGTCACAGGCTGGAGGACGGAGGAGCGAGGAAAAGAAGTACACAGCAAAATCCCCAGTGTTAAATTAACACTCCTCAGTGTACATATGTGTCCACATTACAGAGTGTTAAAATGAACACTGACGCAGTGTTGAAGTTAATGAGATAATTAAGTGATTAATTAAGTGATGATTGGCCATTAGTGGTGACACCTGATGATAACAAGCAGACTCACTGAAGGAAAGAGAAACAATAACAGAAAAAAGAGAAACACAAGAACTACTGACTTCGAGCCATTATTGCACTTATTATTTTACCAGTTTGACTTTATTTCTGTCATACATCTACACACAGTCTTATTTAGATTTAACAGACGTTTAGATGGTTAAGTTTTATGGAATGTTTCGTTTCAAGTCACCATTATGGTGGTCAGTGTTTGCTTTAGTTGGGCTCTTGACCCTTTACTTTTTAACATTAGTATTTCTCTGGCTGCTCCTACTCTGTGTTTATAAAGCATATGTGTTGTGGCAAGAGAAACTATTACTTTGGCTGTGTTTCCTGAAAGCATCGCAAGCCTAATTTGATCGTATAGACCATTTGTTGCAGTTGGTCTGCGTTCAAGTTAGGCTTAAGATGCTTTTGGAAATGCAACCCTGGTTATGTTTTGATAATGAAATTACTAGTGACCTGATTCAATGATGTCACCCATCGTTATAAACTGATTATCCAAATGTTTTATTATTTTTTCACTACAGTAGTTACTTCCAGCAATGTTTTAATGATCTGAAAGTTTTAAAATCACACACAGACATCAAGAATCTACATATGAATCTCAACAATGGTGACAATCAAACAAATGCTTAATGTTGCAGTGCATGATGGGAGCCACCAATCAGAACACATCAATGGCTCCCATCATGCATTGCAGCATGAATAAATTATGCAGCTGAATTGTCCTGTAATTTTCATTGTTTGCTTTTATTTTGCTATTGTTTTGTTCTGACTTTAGTAGCTTGTTTTGTGATGTTCAGAGTTGATCTGTTTGTCACTAGTTTGTTTATTGTCACCATTGTTGAGATTCATATGCTGATTCTTGATGTCTGTGTGTTTAAACACAATAACTTCTTTGCTCAAAGTATTTTCAAAATTTTTCATATTGCTGTTGGATCTCAAACTGTAGAATCTCAGAGCTACAATCATCAATACTAAAATGAGACATCAAGCATATAGTCAAAGATTTAGACTGAATGACATCAGTGAATCAGGACACTACATGCTGATAATGTCATTATCATCAAAACATATTGTGAGCGGGGCATGTTTTCTCTTGCAATAACAAATGTGCTTTATAAACACAATGTTGGAACAGTCAGAGAAAAACTAATATTAACAAAATGAAAAGGGTCAAGAGCCCAACTAAAGCAAACACTGACCACCATAATGGTAACTTGAAAAGAAAAATTCCATAAAACATTACCGTCTAAACTTCTTTTGAATCTCAAGAACTTTTGTCGATGTATGACAGAAATAAAGTCAAACTGGTAATAAGTGCAACAATGTGTAATGACTCGAAGTCAGTTGTAGTTCTTGTGTTTCTCTTTTTTCTGTTATTGTTTTTTTCTCTTTCCATCAATGATTCTGCTTATTAACATCAGGTGTTTTCAATAATGCTCAATCATCACTTAATTAATCACTTAATTATCTCATTAACTTCAACACTGCTTCAGTGTTAATTTTAACACCCTGTAGTGTGGACACATATGTACACTGAGGAGTGTTAATTTAACACTGGGGATTTTGCTGTGTAGCATCAAAATTGTAGTTATATATAAAAAAATCTCTAAACAAATGTAACATGTTTTTTTTTGTTTTTTTGTTTGTTTTTGCAGTTGCACTATATATACATTCATTGTAAATTAGGACAAGTAAAAAAAAAATGTATTTCAAAAGTTTCAAGCCTCTCAAACTTTTGTCTAAATAGATTTTCCTGCTTAAACTTTTTCTTTAACTTTGAGCATTAAACAGTGAAAAATTAAACTGGGATGTTTGCTGAAATTGTCCAATAATAATTAACTGCAGCCTTTCCTAGAACATTTTCCACCAGCCGTCTCTGATAAATACTTTTACCTGACATCTGTAGATCCTCCAGTGAAACCTGTGATCTCCATCAGTCCATCTGGTGTAATAGTGGAGGGAGATTCAGTGACTCTGAACTGCATCAGTGACTCAAACCCTCCTGCTCTGAACTTCAGCTGGTTTAAAGGAGGAACGATTGTAGGATCTGGAAGAATCTACAGCATCTCAAAGATCAGCTCTGATGACAGTGGAGAATACAAGTGCAAGTCCATCAATGAACATGGAGAGAAATACTCTGATAATGTGACTTTAAACGTCATGTGTGAGTTAATGATGGTTCAGTAACTGTGACATTAAATCCTCGAAACATCTGTGATGTCCAGTTTAATATGATTGTTAATGATATCAATATTTCTCTGAGTTAGATTCACCCAGGAGCGTCTCAGTGTCCATCAGTCCATCTGGTGTAATAGTGGAGGGAGATTCAGTGACTCTGAACTGCAGCAGTGACTCAAACCCTCCTGCTCTGAACTTCAGCTGGTTTAAAGGAAAAAGGAAGATTTTGCAATCTGGTGAAACCTACAACATCACTAATATTAAGTCTGAGTCCAGCGGAGACTATCATTGCTCTGCTAGAAATAAACATGGGTCTCAGGCTTCTGATGCTGTGAATGTGAATATCATGTGTAAGTCTGCCTTTATTTCTGGATTAGTATTTTTGCAATGATTTCTCACTGCATGTCATTTTACACTTTTTTTTTTTTTTTGTCTTAACAGATCCTCCCAGGAGCGTCTCAGTGTTGATAAGTGAATCTGGTGTAATAGTGGAGGGAGATTCAGTGACTCTGAACTGCATCAGTGACTCAAACCCTCCTGCAGAAATCAGCTGGATTAAAGGAGGAACGACTGTAGGATCTGGAAGAATCTTCAGCATCTCAAAGATCAGCTCTGATGACAGTGGAGAATACAAGTGCAAGTCCATCAATGAACGTGGAGAGAAATACTCTGATAATGTGACTTTAAACGTCATGTGTGAGTTAATGATGGTTCAGTAACTGTGACATTAAATCCTCGAAACATCTGTGATGTCAAGTTTAATATGATTGTTAATGATATCAATATTTCTCTGTGTTAGACTCACCCAGGAACGTTTCAGTGTCCATCAGTCCATCTGGTGTAATAGTGGAGGGATATTCAGTGACTCTGAACTGCATCATTGACTCAAACCCTCCTGCAGAAATCAGCTGGTTTAAAGGAAAAAGGAATATTTTGCAATCTGGTGAAACCTACAACATCACTAATATTAAGTCTGAGTCCAGCGGAGACTATCATTGCTCTGCTAGAAATAAACATGGGTCTCAGGCTTCTGATGCTGTGAATGTGAATATCATGTGTAAGTCTGCCTTTATTTCTGGATTAGTATTTTTGCAATGATTTCTCACTGCATGTCATTTTACACTTTTTTTTTTTTTGTCTTAACAGATCCTCCCAGGAGCGTCTCAGTGTTGATAAGTGAATCTGGTGTAATAGTGGAGGGAGATTCAGTGACTCTGAACTGCATCAGTGACTCAAACCCTCCTGCAGAAATCAGCTGGATTAAAGGAGGAACGACTGTAGGATCTGGAAGAATCTTCAGCATCTCAAAGATCAGCTCTGATGACAGTGGAGAATACAAGTGCAAGTCCATCAATGAACGTGGAGAGAAATACTCTGATAATGTGACTTTAAACGTCATGTGTGAGTTAATGATGGTTCAGTAACTGTGACATTAAATCCTCGAAACATCTGTGATGTCAAGTTTAATATGATTGTTAATGATATCAATATTTCTCTGTGTTAGACTCACCCAGGAACGTTTCAGTGTCCATCAGTCCATCTGGTGTAATAGTGGAGGGATATTCAGTGACTCTGAACTGCATCATTGACTCAAACCCTCCTGCAGAAATCAGCTGGTTTAAAGGAAAAAGGAATATTTTGCAATCTGGTGAAACCTACAACATCACTAATATTAAGTCTGAGTCCAGCGGAGACTATCATTGCTCTGCTAGAAATAAACATGGGTCTCAGGCTTCTGATGCTGTGAATGTGAATATCATGTGTAAGTCTGCCTTTATTTCTGGATTAGTATTTTTGCAATGATTTCTCACTGCATGTCATTTTACACTTTTTTTTTTTTTGTCTTAACAGATCCTCCCAGGAGCGTCTCAGTGTTGATAAGTGAATCTGGTGTAATAGTGGAGGGAGATTCAGTGACTCTGAACTGCATCAGTGACTCAAACCCTCCTGCAGAAATCAGCTGGATTAAAGGAGGAACGACTGTAGGATCTGGAAGAATCTACAGCATCTCAAAGATCAGCTCTGATGACAGTGGAGAATACAAGTGCAAGTCCATCAATGAACGTGGAGAGAAATACTCTGATAATGTGACTTTAAACGTCATGTGTGAGTTAATGATGGTTCAGTAACTGTGACATTAAATCCTCGAAACATCTGTGATGTCAAGTTTAATATGATTGTTAATGATATCAATATTTCTCTGTGTTAGACTCACCCAGGAACGTTTCAGTGTCCATCAGTCCATCTGGTGTAATAGTGGAGGGATATTCAGTGACTCTGAACTGCATCATTGACTCAAACCCTCCTGCAGAAATCAGCTGGTTTAAAGGAAAAAGGAATATTTTGCAATCTGGTGAAACCTACAACATCACTAATATTAAGTCTGAGTCCAGCGGAGACTATCATTGCTCTGCTAGAAATAAACATGGGTCTCAGGCTTCTGATGCTGTGAATGTGAATATCATGTGTAAGTCTGCCTTTATTTCTGGATTAGTATTTTTGCAATGATTTCTCACTGCATGTCATTTTACACTTTTTTTTTTTTTTGTCTTAACAGATCCTCCCAGGAGCGTCTCAGTGTTGATAAGTGAATCTGGTGTAATAGTGGAGGGAGATTCAGTGACTCTGAACTGCATCAGTGACTCAAACCCTCCTGCAGAAATCAGCTGGATTAAAGGAGGAACGACTGTAGGATCTGGAAGAATCTACAGCATCTCAAAGATCAGCTCTGATGACAGTGGAGAATACAAGTGCAAGTCCATCAATGAACATGGAGAGAAATACTCTGATAATGTGACTTTAAACGTCATGTGTGAGTTAATGATGGTTCAGTAACTGTGACATTAAATCCTCGAAACATCTGTGATGTCAAGTTTAATATGATTGTTAATGATATCAATATTTCTCTGTGTTAGACTCACCCAGGAACGTTTCAGTGTCCATTAGTCCATCTGGTGTAATAGTGGAGGGATATTCAGTGACTCTGAACTGCATCATTGACTCAAACCCTCCTGCAGAAATCAGCTGGTTTAAAGGAAAAAGGAAGATTTTGCAATCTGGTGAAACCTACAACATCACTAATATTAAGTCTGAGTCCAGCGGAGACTATCATTGCTCTGCTAGAAATAAACATGGATCTCAGACTTCTGCTGCTGTGAATGTGAATATCATGTGTAAGTCTGCTTTTATTTTTAACAGTTCTGGAAGATTATTTGTGCAATAATTTGTCTCACTGCTTGTCATTTTACACTTTTTGTCTTTACAGATCCTCCCAGAAACGTCTCAGTGTTGATAAATGGATCTGGTGTAATAGTGGAGGGAGATTCAGTGACTCTGAACTGCATCAGTGACTCAAACCCTCCTGCTCTGAACTTCAGCTGGTTTAAAGGAGGAACGATTGTAGGATCTGGAAGAATCTACAACATCTCAAAGATCAGCTCTGATGACAGTGGAGAATACAAGTGCAAGTCCATCAATAAACATGGAGAGAAATACTCTGATAATGTGACTTTAAACGTCATGTGTGAGTTAATGATGGTTCAGTAACTGTGACATTAAATCCTCGAAACATTTGTGATGTCAAGTTTAATATGATTGTTAATGATATCAATATTTCTCTGTGTTAGACTCACCCAGGAACGTCTCAGTGTCCATCAGTCCATCTGGTGTAATAGTGGAGGGAGATTCAGTGACTCTGAACTGCATCAGTGAGTCAAACCCTCCTGCAGAAATCAGCTGGTTTAAAGGAAAAAGGAATATTTTGCAATCTGGTGAAACCTACAGCATCACTAATATTAAGTCTGAGTCCAGCGGAGACTATCATTGCTCTGCTAGAAATAAACATGGATCTCAGACTTCTGCTGCTGTGAATGTGAATATCATGTGTAAGTCTGCTTTTATTTTTTAGCAGTTCTGGAAGATTATTTGTGCAATAATTTGTCTCACTGCATGTCATTTTACACTTTTTGTCTTAACAGATCCTCCCAGGAGCGTCTCAGTGTTGATGAGTGGATCTGGTGTAATAGTGGAGGGAGATTCAGTGACTCTGAACTGCATCAGTGACTCAAACCCTCCTGCTCTGAACTTCAGCTGGTTTAAAGGAGGAACGATTGTAGGATCTGGAAGAATCTTCAACATCTCAAAGATCAGCTCTGATGACAGTGGAGAATACAAGTGCAAGTCCATCAACGAACATGGAGAGAAAAACTCTGATGCTGTGACTTTAAACGTCATGTGTGAGTTAATGATCACCTGCACAATGTTCAAAAACTTTAAAATCATAATTTTCTAATATGTGTTGTGAATTTTTGTTTTTGTTTTTAGATCCTCCCAGGAACATCTCAGTGTTGATAAGTGGATCTGGTGTAATAGTGGAGGGAGATTCAGTGACTCTGAACTGCATCAGTGACTCAAACCCTCCTGCTCTGAACTTCAGCTGGTTTAAAGGAGGAACGATTGCAGGATCTGGAAGAATCTACAACATCTCAAAGATCAGCTCTGATGACAGTGGAGAATACAAGTGCAAGTCCATCAATGAACATGGAGAGAAAAACTCTGATACTGTGACTTTAAACGTCATGTGTGAGTTAATGATCACCTGCACAATGTTCAAAAACTTTAAAATCATAATTCCCTTTCAAGGGAACTCGCGTTGCGTCGAAACTGACGCTATGGGGAACGCTTTGCGTGATGACGTCTTGAAGCACATGTAAAATCAGTCCAATGGTGTGGCGGAACGTCAGAGGCGGGTGACGTCACGTACCAGGAAGCTATAAAAGCCGGCCCGAAACAGAAAACGAAAGCTTTCTGAGTCTTCAGTTGCGCTCTGTGTTGAATCTGTCCTTGTTATTTGGTGTTGTCTGTCTATATTACATATATATATTCAGTATGGCGAGCAAGCAGCAGTTTAGAGTGTGTGTCCATCCCTGCCCGCGTTATTTAACGGGAGGTGATACTCACACTCTTTGTGTTGTTTGTTTGGGTGAGGAGCATGCCCAGTCAGCACTCGAGGGTGGTGACTGTGTGCATTGCGAGGCGCTTCCATTGCGTACGCTCCGATCCCGCTTGGCTCGGTTCAATCCCGACCACGTTCCCCAGAGCTTGGGTCCCGCCGCTGCCGAGGCACGGCGTCGATCTCAGTCCTGGGGTTCACAAATGGATTTATCAGTGGATGTTGAGACGGGCTCTGCCTTATCTCAGCCTCCTTCTGATAGATCCAGTGCCTCTCATCAGGGTGCGGAAGCACGCGCTGCGGTTTCTTCCCCCCCGATGGAGGCACCAATACTGCAATTGTCCAGCTCTGAGGAGTTGGACGTTGTTAGTATTGAAGCTGAGTCTGAGGATTCGCCACCTCAGTCTCACGCTTTTGAGGAATTGCGCGATGTTGTCACGAGAACAGTTCAAAAATTATCAATTGAGTGGCCAGAGGATAGGCAGGACGTTCGTTCGAAAAGTAAGCTCGACGAACGCTTCCTGCCATCTCGTACACATCCTCAGCGCAGAAGCCTTCCGTTTTTCCCCGATCCACACCGAGGTGTCGAGATCGTGGGGAAAACCAGTGTCGTACAGAGTATACACACCACAAACATCTCACTATTCTTCCATTTATAAATATAAAGAATATGGTTATGGGGAGATGCCGAAGGTGGAGGAGACGCTTGCGAGCTATCTCTCTCCAGCAACAGCATCTTCCTTGAAGGCTCCTTCACTTCCCTCTAAGCCAGTTAAATTCACATCAGCACTGGTTCATAAATCGTATGCAGCCGCTGGTCAAGCTGCAGCGTGTCTGCATACGATGTCCCTTATGCAATCGGGCGGTCTATGGCAGCCCTGGTGGCCACTGAGAGGCATCTGTGGCTCAATCTGAGTGATATAAAGGATAAAGAGAAACACGTTCTCTTAGATGCTCCGGTCTCCACTGTTGGTCTTTTTGGTGATGCAGTTAACAGTGCTGTAGCTAAATCTCAAGAAGCTTCTAAACAGGCAGCTGCACTGCAAAAACTTCTCCCCCGCCGTTCTTTCATTGAGGCTGCTGAGCGGGAGCAGCCTCACTCCTCTAAAAAGAGCGCTGAACATTGTGCCACTCAAAAACAGAGTGTGTCCTCTCGTGCTCCCCCACAAAAATCTCGGGGACACGGAGGGCGCTCTCAAACCCAGCAGCCTTCGAGGGGTAGAACGGATCTGCGGACCGTTATTACCGCCAAGAAGGCTGCTGGGAAAAAGTCCTGACGTCCGAGGGCTCAGGACAAATGAGGGTAGTCCCCCCCGAAGCAGAGCGGTTAACACCTCTTTTCACGGTGCCCATCTCTCTTCGGTGCCCTCAGGGGACCGTTCTGCCAACCCTGCCGCCTCCGGTGTTACAGGGCGCAGCGGTCTCCGGCGAGCACATATCTCAAGGTCCACCCGGAAACATAGTGGCCTCGGGATGCCCGCCCCCTCCGAGGAGGGTGCTAGAGCATTCTGTTCGGTCGTTCCCTGCTGGTGCGCCGTTACAGGGCGACGAACCGACTACTCAACAGCAACAAAATCCAGAAACCAGTCTCGAGAGGCTGGTACCTCTAGTAGAATCTTTGACAGCGTGGAAGCTACTGTCAAATGTTTCTCGTTGGGTCCTGCAGACCGTGGAAAAAGGGTATCAGATACAATTCAAGAAACGCCCACCTCGGTTTATGGGGGTCCTGCCCACAGTGGTGGGCCCCGAGCAGGTTCTGGTTATGGAACAGGAAGTAAACACTCTGTTAGAGAAAGGGGCCATAGAATATGTACCTCCCTCCAACAGGGAAACCGGGTTTTACAGCTGGTACTTCATAGTTCCAAAAAAGGACGGGGGATTGCGTCCCATTTTAGATCTTCGAGTTCTGAACGAGTCAGTCATGCAGCTCAAGTTCAAAATGTTAACTTTGAGACAAATCGTGCCACAGATCAGGTCCGAGGACTGGTTTGTCACGATAGATCTCAAGGACGCATATTTCCATATTTCCATCCGTCCGTGTCATTGGAAGTTCCTGAGGTTTGCTTTCGGGGGCAAAGCATACCAATATCGAGTTCTTCCATTCGGCCTGGCTTTATCACCCCGCACTTTCACCAAATGCGTGGATGCAGCTCTGGCGCCCTTGCGCCTTCAGGGTATTCGCATTATGAACTACATCGACGATTGGTTGATTTTAGCTCATTCGCATCAGATGGCGGTTCAACATCGAGATGTTGTTCTCGCCCATATGAAAGAGTTGGGGTTACAGCTGAACGCCAAGAAGAGTGTGCTTTCTCCACTTCAGAGGACCACTTTTTTAGGCGTGGTTTGGGATTCAGTGTCGATGCAGACGCGCCTGTCACCGCCACGTGTAGATTCCATCCTTGCAGCTGTGAAAAGTGTAAAGCTAGGCCAGCTACTCACTGTCAAACAGTTCCAGAGACTGTTGGGTCTCATGGCAGCAGCTTCCAACGTGATACCTTTTGGACTACTGCACATGAGGCCCCTGCAGTGGTGGCTCAGGACCAGGGGGTTTTCCCTGAGGGGCAACCCATTTCGTCAATCAAGGTCACGCGGCGATGCCTACGTGCCTTGGTTATGTGGAAGAAACCTTGGTTCCTGTCCCAGGGCCCAGTGTTGGGAGCTCCTTGTCGTCGCAAACTGCTAACGACGGATGCTTCCCTCACGGGTTGGGGAGCGATCCTAGAGGGTCGCTCATCTCAAGGTCTGTGGGAAGACCATCATCGTTCCTGGCATATCAATCGCCTAGAGATGTTAGCTGTCTTCCGGGCTCTGAGGAGCTTTATCACAGATCTCAGGGGACACCATGTGTTAGTGCATACGGACAACACGTCGGTAGTCGCCTATATCAACCACCAAGGGGGTTTGCGCTCGCGCCCATTATCCAATCTGGCACGCCATATCCTCTTGTGGTCCCAGGGGAAGTTGCTGTCACTCAGGGCAGCCTACATCCCCGGGGTACAGAATATAGGAGCAGACACTCTGTCGAGACAGGGGCCGAGGCCCGGGGAATGGAGGCTCCACCCCGAGGTGGTGGAGCTGATATGGAGGGAGTTTGGCCAAGCACAAGTGGATCTGTTTGCGTCTCGAGAGACGTCTCACTGTCCACTTTGGTTCTCCCTCACGCATCCAGCTCCTCTGGGACTGGATGCTATGGTACAGACGTGGCCGAGGCTACGTCTGTACGCTTTTCCCCCAGTGGCTCTGCTCCCGGGAGTTCTGGAGAGAGTTCGCAGGGACCGGGTTTGCCTGCTTCTAATAGCCCCGCGCTGGCCGGGCAGAGTATGGTTTCCCGATCTTGTGTCCCTCCTCGACGGGCATCCTCTGGAGCTTCCTGTCAGGAGGGACCTTCTGTCCCAAGCAGGGGGCTCAATATTTCACCCCCGCCCAGAACTGTGGAACCTGTGGGCCTGGCCTCTGAGGGGGCCCAGCTCATAGAGTCAGGTCTCTCAACTGAGGTTGTTGAGACCATTCTACAGTCCAGAGCTCCCTCCACGAGGAAACTTTATGCCCTGAAGTGGAGAGTATTCACTTCTTGGTGTAGTGACCGTCGGTTGGATCCAGTCAACTGCCCAATTGGTACAGTTCTGGAGTTCCTGCAGGACCGGTTCACTGCAGGTCTGACCCCGTCCACTTTAAAGGTTTATGTGGCGGCCATAGGTGCTTACCACATTCCTTTGGGTGGAATGTCTGTGGGGAAAGACCCTCTGGTATCTCGTTTCCTTCGTGGCACTTGGAGGCTGAGGCCTGCAGTTCGCTCTAGGGTGCCACCATGGGATTTGTCCGTTGCGCTGCAAGGCCTTTCCCTGGCCCCCTTTGACCCCATTGAGGAGGTTCCTGAGAAGTTTCTAACTCTGAAAGCTCTGTTTCTTCTCGCCATCTCTTCTCTTAAAAGAATAGGGGATCTCCAGGCATTGTCGGTTGCTCCGTCATGCTTGGAGTTTGCTCCGGGTATGGTCAAAGCTTTTCTTCACCCTAGACCGGGCTATATCCCCAAGGTCCCCACTAATGTGGCTAGACCTATTGTTCTGCAGGCCTTCTGTCCTCCTCCCTTTCAGAATGCGGACCAGGAGGCGAATAATTTGCTTTGCCCTGTTCGGGCGTTAGACGCATATGTCCACAGAGCTGCCCTGTGGCGTAAGAGTGATCAACTGTTTGTTTGCTTTGGGTCCCCTAACAAAGGAGGTCCAGTGTCTAAGCAATGGATGAGCAAGTGGGTGGTTGAGGCTATCTCACTTGTTTATGAGGCGGCTGGACAGCCTTCTCTTTTGGCTGTCCGGTCGCACTCTACTAGGAGTATGGCGGCCTCTAAGGCCCTTATATCAGGAGTATCGTTACAGGACGTCTGTGATGCGGCAGGCTGGTCCTCACCGCACACCTTCGTCAGGTTCTACTCTCTGGATTTAGACTCTGCTCCAGGGTCTCATGTTTTGTCTTCTTAGTGCTGCTCACTTGACTACACACAGGACAGACATTTGTAGCTCTGGAGGCGTTGGTATAGACGTTCCCCATAGCGTCAGTTTCGACGCAACGCGAGTTCCCTTGAAAGGGAACGCCTCGGTTACGACTGTAACCTCGGTTCCCTGAAGAGGGAACGAGCGGTGCGTCGCCTTGCCATATCTCCTTCATGCCTGTCAGCGCGACTTCAGACTTTACGAAGCTTTCGTTTTCTGTTTCGGGCCGGCTTTTATAGCTTCCTGGTACGTGACGTCACCCGCCTCTGACGTTCCGCCACACCATTGGACTGATTTTACATGTGCTTCAAGACGTCATCACGCAAAGCGTTCCCCATAGCGTCAGTTTCGACGCAACGCTCGTTCCCTCTTCAGGGAACCGAGGTTACAGTCGTAACCGAGGCGTTTTCTAATATGTGTTGTGAATTTTTGTTTTTGTTTTTAGATCCTCCCAGGAACATCTCAGTGTTGATAAGTGGATCTGGTGTAATAGTGGAGGGAGATTCAGTGACTCTGAACTGCATCAGTGACTCAAACCCTCCTGCTCTGAACTTCAGCTGGTTTAAAGGAGGAACGATTGCAGGATCTGGAAGAATCTACAACATCTCAAAGATCAGCTCTGATGACAGTGGAGAATACAAGTGCAAGTCCATCAATGAACATGGAGAGAAAAACTCTGATACTGTGACTTTAAACGTCATGTGTGAGTTAAAGATCACCTGCACAATGTTCAAAAACTTTAAAATCATAATTTTCTAATATGTGTTGTGAATTTTTGTTTTTGTTTTTAGATCCTCCCAGGAACATCTCAGTGTTGATAAGTGGATCTGGTGTAATAGTGGAGGGAGATTCAGTGACTCTGAACTGCATCAGTGACTCAAACCCTCCTGCTCTGAACTTCAGCTGGTTTAAAGGAGGAACGATTGTAGGATCTGGAAGAATCTACAACATCTCAAAGATCAGCTCTGATGACAGTGGAGAATACAAGTGCAAGTCCATCAATGAACATGGAGAGAAATACTCTGATGCTGTGACTTTAAACGTCATGTGTGAGTTAATGATCACCTGCACAATGTTCAAAAACTTTAAAATTATAATTTTCTAATATGTGTTGTGAATTTTTGTTCTTGTTTTTAGATCCTCCCAGGAACATCTCAGTGTTGATAAGTGGATCTGGTGTAATAGTGGAGGGAGATTCAGTGACTCTGAACTGCATCAGTGACTCAAACCCTCCTGCTCTGAACTTCAGCTGGTTTAAAGGAGGAACGATTGTAGGATCTGGAAGAATCTTCAACATCTCAAAGATCAGCTCTGATGACAGTGGAGAATACAAGTGCAAGTCCATCAATGAACATGGAGAGAAAAACTCTGATACTGTGACTTTAAACGTCATGTGTGAGTTAATGATCACCTGCACAATGTTCAAAAACTTTAAAATCATAATTTTCTAATATGTGTTGTGAATTTTTGTTTTTGTTTTTAGATCCTCCCAGGAACATCTCAGTGTTGATAAGTGGATCTGGTGTAATAGTGGAGGGAGATTCAGTGACTCTGAACTGCATCAGTGACTCAAACCCTCCTGCTCTGAACTTCAGCTGGTTTAAAGGAGGAACGATTGTAGGATCTGGAAGAATCTACAACATCTCAAAGATCAGCTCTGATGACAGTGGAGAATACAAGTGCAAGTCCATCAATGAACATGGAGAGAAATACTCTGATGCTGTGACTTTAAACGTCATGTGTGAGTTAATGATCACCTGCACAATGTTCAAAAACTTTAAAATGATAATTTTCTAATATGTGTTGTGAATTTTTGTTCTTGTTTTTAGATCCTCCCAGGAACATCTCAGTGTTGATAAGTGGATCTGGTGTAATAGTGGAGGGAGATTCAGTGACTCTGAACTGCATCAGTGACTCAAACCCTCCTGCTCTGAACTTCAGCTGGTTTAAAGGAGGAACGATTGTAGGATCTGGAAGAATCTTCAACATCTCAAAGATCAGCTCTGATGACAGTGGAGAATACAAGTGCAAGTCCATCAATGAACATGGAGAGAAAAACTCTGATACTGTGACTTTAAACGTCATGTGTGAGTTAATGATCACCTGCACAATGTTCAAAAACTTTAAAATCATAATTTTCTAATATGTGTTGTGAATTTTTGTTTTTGTTTTTAGATCCTCCCAGGAACATCTCAGTGTTGATAAGTGGATCTGGTGTAATAGTGGAGGGAGATTCAGTGACTCTGAACTGCATTAGTGACTCAAACCCTCCTGCTCTGAACTTCAGCTGGTTTAAAGGAGGAACGATTGTAGGATCTGGAAGAATCTTCAACATCTCAAAGATCAGCTCTGATGACAGTGGAGAATACAAGTGCAAGTCCATCAATGAACATGGAGAGAAAAACTCTGATACTGTGACTTTAAACGTCATGTGTGAGTTAATGATCACCTGCACAATGTTCAAAAACTTTAAAATCATAATTTTCTAATATGTGTTGTGAATTTTTGTTTTTGTTTTTAGATCCTCCCAGGAACATCTCAGTGTTGATAAGTGGATCTGGTGTAATAGTGGAGGGAGATTCAGTGACTCTGAACTGCATCAGTGACTCAAACCCTCCTGCTCTGAACTTCAGCTGGTTTAAAGGAGGAACGATTGTAGGATCTGGAAGAATCTACAACATCTCAAAGATCAGCTCTGATGACAGTGGAGAATACAAGTGCAAGTCCATCAATGAACATGGAGAGAAATACTCTGATGCTGTGACTTTAAACGTCATGTGTGAGTTAATGATCACCTGCACAATGTTCAAAAACTTTAAAATTATAATTTTCTAATATGTGTTGTGAATTTTTTGTTTTTGTTTTTAGATCCTCCCAGGAACATCTCAGTGTTGATAAGTGGATCTGGTGTAATAGTGGAGGGAGATTCAGTGACTCTGAACTGCATCAGTGACTCAAACCCTCCTGCTCTGAACTTCAGCTGGTTTAAAGGAGGAACGATTGTAGGATCTGGAAGAATCTACAACATCTCAAAGATCAGCTCTGATGACAGTGGAGAATACAAGTGCAAGTCCATCAATGAACATGGAGAGAAATACTCTGATGCTGTGACTTTAAACGTCATGTGTGAGTTAATGATCACCTGCACAATGTTCAAAAACTTTATAATCCATCCATCCATCCATCTTCTTCCGCTTATCCGGGGCCGGGTCGCGGGGGCAGCAGTCTAAGCAGGGATGCCCAGACTTCCCTCTCCCTAGACACTTCCTCCAGCTCTTCCGGGGGGACCCCGAGGCGTTCCCAGGCCAGCCGGGAGACATAGTCCCTCCAGCGTGTCCTAGGTCTTCCCCGGGGTCTCTTCCCGGTGGGACATGCCCGGAACACCTTCCCGGGAAGGCGTCCAGGAGGCATCCGGAAAAGATGCCCGAGCCACCTCAGCTGGCCCCTCTCGATGTGGAGGAGCAGCGGCTCTACTCTGAGCTCCTCCCGAGTGACTGAGCTTCTCACCCTATCTCTAAGGGATCGCCCAGCCACCCTGCGGAGAAAGCTCATTTCGGCCGCCTGTATCCGGGATCTTGTCCTTTCGGTCATAACCCACAGCTCATGACCATAGGTGAGAGTAGGAACGTAGATTGACCGGTAAATCGAGAGCTTCGCCTTACGGCTCAGCTCTTTCTTCACCACGACAGACCGGTACAGCGACTGCATTACTGCAGAAGCTGCACCGATCCGTCTGTCAATCTCCCGTTCCATCCTTCCCTCACTCGTGAACAAGACCCCAAGATACTTGAACTCCTCCACTTGAGGCAGGAACTCTCCACCAACCTGAAGCGGGCAAACCACCCTTTTCCGACTGAGAACCATGGCCTCGGATTTGGAGGTGCTGATTCTCATCCCAGCCGCTTCACACTCGGCTGCAAACCGTCCCAGTGCATGCTGAAGGTCCTGGTCTGATGGGGCCAACACGACAACATCATCCGCAAAGAGCAGAGATGAAATTGTGTGGTCCCCAAACCTGACCCCCTCCGGCCCCTGGCTGCGCCTAGAAATTCTGTCCATAAAAGTTATGAACAGAACCGGCGACAAAGGGCAGCCCTGCCGGAGTCCAACATGCACCGGGAACAAGTCTGACTTATTGCCGGCAATGCGAACCAAGCTCCTGCTCCGGTCGTACAGGGACCGGGTAGCCCTTAGCAAAGGGCCCCGAACCCCATACTCCCAGAGCACCCTCCACAAGATGCCGCGAGGGACACAGTCGAATGCCTTCTCCAAATCCACAAAGCACATGTGGATTGGTTGGGCAAACTCCCATGAACCCTCCAGCACCCTGTAGAGGGTATAGAGCTGGTCCAGTGTTCCACGACCAGGACAAAAACCACACTGTTCCTCCTGAATCCGAGGTTCTACTATCGGCCGGATTCTCCTCTCCAGTACCCTGGAATAGACTTTCCCGGGGAGGCTGAGAAGTGTGATCCCCCTATAGTTGGAGCACACCCTCCGGTCCCCCTTCTTAAAAAGAGGGACCACCACCCCGGTCTGCCAGTCCAAAGGCACTGTCCCCGACCGCCACGCGATGCTGCAGAGGCGTGTCAGCCAAGACAGCCCCACAACATCCAGAGACTTGAGGTACTCAGGGCGGATCTCATCCACCCCCGGTGCCTTGCCACCGAGGAGTTTCTTGACTACCTCGGTGACTTCAGCTTGGGTGATGGACGAGTCCGCCTCCAAGTCCTCAGCCTCTGCTTCCTCAATGGAAGACGTGACGGCGGGATTGAGGAGATCCTCGAAGTATTCCTTCCACCGTCCGGTGATATCCCCAGTCGAGGTCAACAGCTGCCCACCTCCACTGTAAACAGCATTGGTAGGGCACTGCTTCCCCCTCCTGAGGCGCCGGACGGTTTGCCAGAATCTCTTCGAGGCCGACCGATAGTCCTTCTCCATGGCCTCACCGAACTCCTCCCAGGCCCGAGTTTTTGCCTCCCCAACCACCCGGGCTGCAGTCCGCTTGGCCCGTCGGTACCCATCAGCTGCCTCAGGAGTCCCACAAGCCAGCCAGGACCGATAGGACTCCTTCTTCAGCTTGACGGCATCCCTTACTTCCGGTGTCCACCACCGGGTTCGGGGATTGCCGCCTCGACAGGCACCGGAGACCTTACGGCCACAGCTCCGAGTGGCCGCGTTGGCAATGGAGGTGGAGAACATGGTCCACTCGGACTCAATATCTCCAGACTCCCTCGGGATCTGGTCGAAGCTCTGTCGGAGGTGGGAGTTGAAGATCTCTCTGACAGGGGATTCGGCCAAACGTTCCCAACAGACCCTCACAGTACGTTTGGGTCTGCCGAGTCTGTCCAGCTTCTTCCCCCGCCATCGGATCCAACTCACCACCAGGTGGTGATCAGTTGACAGCTCCGCCCCTCTCTTCACCCGAGTGTCCAAGACATACGGCCGGAGGTCAGATGAAACAACCACAAAGTCGATCATTGACTTCCGGCCTAGGGTGTCCTGGTGCCATGTGCACTGATGGACACCCTTATGCTTGAACATGGTGTTTGTTATGGACAAGCTGTAACTAGCACAGAAGTCCAATAACAGAACACCACTCGGGTTCAGATCAGGGGGGCCGTTCCTCCCAATCACGCCCCTCCAGGTGTCACTGTCGCTGCCCACGTGGGCGTTGAAGTCCCCCAGTAGAACGACGGAGTCCCCAGTCGGAGCACTTTCCAGCACCCCTCCCAGAGACTCCAAGAAGGCCGGGTACTCTGCACTGCCGTTTGGCCCGTAGGCACAAACAATAGTGAGAGACCTATCCCCGACCCGAAGGCGCAGGGAAGCGACCCTCTCGTTCACCGGGGTGAACTCCAACACATGGCGGCTGAGCTGGGGGGCTATAAGCAAACCCACACCAGCCCGCCGCCTCTCACCATGGGCAACTCCAGAGTGGTGAAGAGTCCATCCTCTCTCGAGGAGTGTGGTTCCAGAGCCCAAGCTGTGCGTAGAGGTGATCCCAACTATCTCTAGTCGGAATCTCTGAACCTCACGCACAATCTCAGGCTCCTTCCCCGCCAGAGAGGTGACGTTCCATGTCCCTAGAGCTAGATTCCGCGTCCAGGGATCGGGTTGTCTAGGCCCCCGCCTTCGACTGCCGCCCGATCCACTTTGCACCGGCCCCTTACGGTCCCTCCTGCAGGTGGTGGGTCCACGGGAGGGTGGCCCCACGTCGCTCCTTCGGGCTGAGCCCGGCCGGACCCCATGGGGGGAGGCCCGACCACCAGGCGCTCGCATACGAGCCCCAACCCCGGGCCTGGCTCCAGGGTGGGGCCCCGGCTGCGCCATACCGGGCGACGTCACGGTCCTCAATTTTGTTGGCATCATAAGAGTTTTTTGAACCGCTCTTAGTCTGACCCGTCACCTAGGACCTGTTTGCCTTGGGAGACCCTACCAGGGGCATATAGCCCCAGACAACATAGCTCCTAGGGTCGTTCGGGTACTCAAACCCCTCCACCACGATAAGGTGGCAGTTCAAGGAGGGGTAATCATAATTTTCTAATATGTGTTGTGAATTTTTGTTTTTGTTTTTAGATCTTCCCAGGAACATCTCAGTGTTGATAAGTGGATCTGGTGTAATAGTGGAGGGAGATTCAGTGACTCTGAACTGCATCAGTGACTCAAACCCTCCTGCTCTGAACTTCAGCTGGTTTAAAGGAGGAACGATTGTAGGATCTGGAAGAATCTACAACATCTCAAAGATCAGCTCTGATGACAATGGAGAATACAAGTGCAAGTCCATCAATGAACATGGAGAGAAATACTCTGATGCTGTGACTTTAAACGTCATGTGTGAGTTAATGATCACCTGCACAATGTTCAAAAACTTTAAAATTATAATTTTCTAATATGTGTTGTGAATTTTTGTTTTTGTTTTTAGATCCTCCCAGGAACATCTCAGTGTTGATAAGTGGATCTGGTGTAATAGTGGAGGGAGATTCAGTGACTCTGAACTGCATCAGTGACTCAAACCCTCCTGCTCTGAACTTCAGCTGGTTTAAAGGAGGAACGATTGTAGGATCTGGACGAATCTACAACATCTCAAAGATCAGCTCTGATGACAATGGAGAATACAAGTGCAAGTCCATCAATGAACATGGAGAGAAATACTCTGATGCTGTGACTTTAAACGTCATGTGTGAGTTAATGATCACCTGCACAATGTTCAAAAACTTTAAAATTATAATTTTCTAATATGTGTTGTGAATTTTTGTTTTTGTTTTTAGATCCTCCCAGGAACATCTCAGTGTTGATAAGTGGATCTGGTGTAATAGTGGAGGGAGATTCAGTGACTCTGAACTGCATCAGTGACTCAAACCCTCCTGCTCTGAACTTCAGCTGGTTTAAGGAGAATGAAACCTCAGCTGTTGGATCTGGACAGAGTTTCAGTGCACTACAGAGTGGACGCTTCTACTGTCAGGCTCACAATCAACATGGATCTCAGAGATCAGACGCTGTAACTGTCACAGGTGAAGCTTTTATTAACACACTCCTGTATCTTCACATCATTCATCAGTTTGGAGAGTTAATCATGACGATCTTCCTCTTTCAGTTCATCATGTTGCTGGTGGTAATGTGATTGTGATCACAGCGGCATCTGGAGGATTATTCATCATCATCATCTTCATCATCATCTTCATACTGTTTATAATGTGAGTTAAAAAACTGCAGTGATTGTACAAGTACACTTTTGGTCAAATGTAGAAGGAAATGATCCATTTGTGTTTGATTATTAGTAATCTTTAAAAACAGCGTTCATATTTTCTCTTAATTTAATACATTCGTCCACATGCTGTTAATATCTGTGATTATCACAGGAAGAAACAAAGGAATGTTAAAGCTGAAGATCTCACAGTGAAAGAGGTAAATCATCCAAACACAACACGACTTTACAGAAGCAGAAAATCAGTCGATCAGCCGTTATCTGTGTCTCAGACTGTAACTGTACAAACTGATGGGAAACTAACATTATCAAAGTCTTTATCAACACAGTCCAGGAAAAAATAAACTAATTAATAAAACTGAAGAAAACATTTAACAAATTTTTCCATGGTTTAATGGAATACTTATATATTTATTGTTTTAATATAGGTTTGTTGGTCTAATTGCATAATCATTTACATATAGTGTGATGAACATGTCACTTCATTTACTCAGTCTGCCCTATTCTTCTCCACTCTATGTGTGAATCAATGAAATATACATGTATTTTACATCACAACATTGATTTGATCTAACCTGATACTTGATCTTAAAAGTTTGAGGCAAACTGCTCTAGACTGAGAATCTACACTTCAGATCACACTGATTTACTGGTCTTAATAATAATTAAACATTTTCTTGTATTTCAGGATGATCTCTATTCTGATGCGTCACAGAGCGTTTCAGTCCATGATAAGCCTCTTTCTGAACAAGATTCAGCCAATGATGATCTATATGCCAATGTGAAACCCAAAAAATTAAGAGGAAAAACTCCTGAATCCAGAGATACTGAGGAGATCCAGTACGCAACTGTCCAACATCACAGAAAGACAGAGACGAAGAGAGCAGAGGAGAATGAATGTCAATATGGTGATATAAGAGTTCATTAGCCTGATGCTGCAGTGAGGTGAGAAAAACAACTTTACTAGCACCAACTTAACCAGTACCAACTTAACCAGTACCAACTTAACCAGTGCAACAAAACCAGTACCAACTTAACCAGTGCCAACCTAACCAGCACAAGCTTAACCAGTACCAACTTAACCTGTGCAACTTAACCAGTACCAACTTAACCAGCACCAACCTAACCAGTACCAACATTACCAGCACCAACTTAACCAGTACTAACTTAATCATCGCAACCTAATCAGTACCAACTTAACCAGAACCAACTTAACCAGTACCAACTTAACCAGTGCAACTTAACCAGAACCAACTTAACCAGCATCAACTTAACCAGTACCAACTTAACCAGTGCAATTTAATCAGTGCAACTTAACCAGCACAAACTTAACCAGCACAAAAGTAACCAATACTAACTTAACCAGGGCAACTTAACCAGTACCAACTTAACCAGCATCAACTTCGCCAGCACAAACCAAACCAGCTTAACCAGCACAAACTTAACCAGTACCAATAAAACCAGTACCAACTTAACCAGCACCAACTTAACCAGCACCAGCTTCACCAGCACCAATTTAACCAGTACCAGCTTAACCAGTACCAACTTAACCAGCACCAATTTAACCAGTACCAGCTTAACCAGTACCAACTTAACCAGTGCCAACTTAACCAGCACCAGCTTTACCAGCACCAACTTAACCAGTACCAACTTAACCAGCACCAATTTAACCAGTATCAGCTTAACCAGTACCAACTTAACCAGTGCCAACCTAACCAGTACCAACTTAACCAGTTTAACCAGCACCAACTTAACCAGTACCAGCTTAACCAGCACCAATTTAACCAGTACCAGCTTAACCAGTACCAACTTAACCAGCACCAGCTTCACCAGCACCAACTTAACCAGTACCAGCTTAACCAGTACCAACTTAACCAGCACCAATGTAACCAGTACCAGCTTCACCAGCACCAACTTAACCAGTACCAGCTTCACCAGCACCAACTTAACCAGCACCAATTTAACCAGTACCAGCTTAACCAGTACCAACTTAACCAGTGCCAACTTAACCAGCACCAGCTTTACCAGCACCAACTTAACCAGTACCAACTTAACCAGCACCAATTTAACCAGTACCAGCTTAACCAGCACCAATTTAACCAGTACCAGCTTAACCAGTACCAACTTAACCAGAACCAGCTTCACCAGCACCAACTTAACCAGTACCAGCTTAACCAGTACCAACTTAACCAGCACCAACTTAACCAGTACCAGCTTCACCAGCACCAACTTAACCAGCACCAATTTAACCAGTACCAGCTTAACCAGTACCAACTTAACCAGTGCCAACTTAACCAGCACCAGCTTTACCAGCACCAACTTAACCAGTACCAACTTAACCAGCACCAATTTAACCAGTACCAGCTTAACCAGTGCCAACCTAACCAGTACCAACTTAACCAGTTTAACCAGCACCAACTTAACCAGTACCAGCTTAACCAGCACCAATTTAAGCAGTACCAGCTTAACCAGTACCAACTTAACCAGCACCAGCTTCACCAGCACCAACTTAACCAGTACCAGCTTAACCAGTATCAACTTAACCAGCACCAATTTAACCAGTACTAGCTTAACCAGTACCAACTTAACCAGTGCCAACTTAACCAGCACCAGCTTTACCAGCACCAACTTAACCAGTACCAACTTAACCAGCACCAATTTAACCAGTACCAGCTTAACCAGTACCAGCTTAACCAGCACCAATTTAACCAGTACCAGCTTAACCAGTACCAATTTAACCAGTACTATTTTAACAACCACAGATCATATAATCTGGGATATAATATCGTTGTGCTCCTGTTTGTTTTGATTGTTTAGGCGATCAACTGTTCAGATTGTGGAAGATTCGTCAGTGATCTACAGCAGCGTCAAATGAGTGATAGAGACCAGCGAACACAAAGCCTGTGTTCAATCGTTTAATGGACAATTGTTGGATTATTGTATAGTTGTGGAATAATTTACCTTTCTGTTCAGACCACAACCAATATAAACATGTTCATCACCCACATTAAGACTCATTAGTTCTCTTTGACTCTGTGAGATAACGACAGTAATTGTGTGCTGGACTGATGTAAAGTCTGTTTCTTACTTGTTTAATTTTTTGTGTGTAATTGTTATATATAAATATATTAGTATATAGTTTGTTGTTATTCATTATTTGGGGTGTAAGATTAGAAAGCAGACAAGTGATATCTGCACAACTTATTAATATTCAAATGCAAACGTATTTCATTTTATGTATTAATGTATTCTATAAAGAGTTTCCTCTGCCTGTTTTACTCTGTATGTTTTTACAACTAGGGCCAGTGCTTCAATAAACCTGATTAACCTTCAAGACATTTAAGTCTGTAATGTCTTCACAGCACTGGTAGGACCTCTAGTGGTTGACTTGTGAATTATTGTTCTTATTTTTATTATTCAATGCCACAAGAACAAGAGGTATTACATATTCACAATATCATATTAACATTAGCTGCCAGAAAAAAAAATAAAAAAAAATTGTTTTACATAAAATCCAGTGCTTTCAATGCATTACATGTTTTCATTGCTTTTTTTGTTTTTAGCTTGTTCCAAAAGATGTACATATAATGTAAAGTCATTTATAAAATGTGGAAAATTTGGTTTACCTTGAGCCCACTTCTTTTTATGTATATGGTATTTTCCTAATAAAATAAATAACTGTATAATATGTTGTTCTTCACATTCCAAATTGTCATTCTGAGTATAAAAAAGCACATCAAAAACACACATTTCCATCATACGCTTCAGTTTTCTATTAATAAAGGTTTCTAAATCTTTCCAAAATAATCTTGAGTAAATATAGTGAAAAAACAGATGTAAAATTGGTTCTTTTTCTAGTGCACAAAATTCACAAGTAAATGAAATATTAAACTTAAATCTTTCCAAAACATGCTTAGCAGGATCAATTCTGTGAAGTATTTTGTAAGACACTTTCTTAATTTTGTTATTGACACAAAACTTATTTGGCAATTTTCATGCTTTAACCCAAGAGATTTCACCAAATAAAGAAGACCAAAAGAATCTTGCTGCAGGAAAAGCAGAACCAAGAGCATTACTTATAATATTATTGCTACATTTTTGTTTTAAAACATTATCAATGAAAATTTTATCACAAAGATTGTTCATGTTGATTTCCACTGAATCAGCATTTTTAAGAGTAACATCACACTCTCTGGAATCACGTCAAGAACAATAGCAAACTCTCTTGGTTTAACTGTTTTTTTTTTTTTGTTTTTTTTTTTTGAAATTCAGTATATGATAACAAATATCCATTGGAATTAACCAATTGTCTTACTAATATAATCCCTTCATTGAACCAAGCATGATAGAATAGTGATTTGTTTTTAAATAGTATGTCTTTGTTATTCCATATGAAATAGTTGTGTGGTGAAAAATTGTGCTTATATACCAATTTCCATGCTAGCAGGGCTTGTTTGTCTGTGAAAACTGGCCAAATTACTACACCTAGATAATTGGTGTTTAACTGGGATGTTCTCTATTTCTGTAGAGGAGCAATCTTTAAGGGGAAACATACAGATTTATCACAGTTCATTGTAAGGCCTGATACAGCAGTGAACGCCTCAATACTAATTATTTTTGGTACCTCAAATTTGTTTTTCAAAAAATTGCAGTGTCATCAGCAAACTGGCTAAGTTTAAACTCTAAACCTAAAGCTGTGATACCACTATACTGATTTCTTTTTACATGCACTGCCAAAACCTGGGTGACTAACAGAAATAAAGAAGGAGAGAGGGGGCATCCTTGCCTAATGCCAGGATGAATATCACACCTTTGTGAAGGACCATAAGCAAGTTTGACGGAACTATTACATCCATTCTACAATGTTTTAACAGCTTTCAAAAATACATCTCCAAACCATAACAATTTAATAACTTTGAAAATAAAATCATGATTCACCGGATCAAATACTTTATAAAAAATAAATAAATAAATAAAAAACTATCATCATCAATTAATTGATTATAATCTATCATATCTAAAACTAGTCTAATATTATTCCTGATGACCTTGCATAAAACCAGACTGTTCCATATCAATTATTTTATCTAAACCTCGTTTCATTCTTCTAGCAAAAATCATTGCAAACAACTTACTGTCATTATTGAGCTAATAACTAATAGGCCTCCAATTTTCAATGAGTAACTTGTCCTTGTTAGGTTTGGGAATCAGCGTTATAACCCCTTGTTTTAATGAAGCAGGCAATTCACCTTTTTCTATAGCTTCTATAAATACTAATAATAAAAAGCGGGAAAGTTCTTTAGAAAATGTCTTGTAAAACTCTCCTGTTAGCCCGTCATTGCCTGGAGATTTGTTATTTTTTAGCAAGTTAATGCACTCTCTCAGCTCCTCTATATCTATTTCTTTATCACACACATTTTGGAAGTTCTGATCTATTTTTTAGGTATCACTCATAAAGCTATTTAAAAAAATATCAATGTTGGAAGAAGCCATTGTGGAAGAATACAAATTACTAAAGAACTGAGCACATATTTTGAAATATCTAAAGAATTATCTACTATTTTGTTGTTAATCATTAGTTTTGAAACCGAGGCAAAATCACTGTTTCTTTTTTCGATTTTGTATTTTTTTCCCCCCTTTTCTAACCATTAAGTCTAGATCGAATAAATGCTCATTTTGCTTTATCCTCATAGATATTATCAAGTTCAGTATGTAATAAATATTTTTTTTTTTATTCAAAATCAGTCAGGCTTCTTTCCTCTTTTTATTCAAATTTAATATTTCCTCAATAATTGAATTTTCTTTCCTTTTTTTTTTTTTTTGCTTCCAATTTTCCTTGGTTAAAGGATGCCGTTCTGATATCAAACTTCATTAATTCCCAGTACTTTCCATACAACCCTTTCTATAGCTGCAATTGACCCTTCGCAAAGACCCGCCAACCTTAGTTACTGTCGCTATGTCCGACAAGCCACGCTGCTCTCACGCCACACCGTGTTCTCACGCAGTGAAAAATACATCGCGGAGCAGACAGGAGACTGACAACACGCTGACAGACAGGACAGACCAGGTTACTTTACGGTTACTTTTGATATTAAACATTAAACAAAGTCTCACCTTTCAAATTTTGTCATTTTTTAAAAGAAATCGAAACGATACATACCGTTTTGTGGCTCTTACATGTGTCTGACAGATCGCTGTAGAGCATCAGTTAAAGCTGCTCGTCAACCGATCATCTCTTCCTTCTAGTTCATTTATAGCATCAAATAAACATGAATGAACATAAGAAGAAATGTTGTTTTAAACCGCGGAAAGGCGTCAGTACATTCCGTTTTTCAAGTTAAAATCCTCCCATGTTAATCTGCTATCTCTCCTGCCTGCTTTGTCGGACAAAATGGCGGATGGCGGATTATGATTGGTTAGATTGCTTGTCAATCAAGCTCCCTGCGAAGGGTCAATTGTCCTATATTTTTCAATAATGAGTTTGATTTTTTTTTTCTTTATGCATTCATTTTCAAGCAATTAGTAACTATTAGTTTTTTTGACTGATTTATCTTGCACCATATTTATTCTTATGAATATTCCTTTATGATCTGTCATTATGCAAGGTTCTATCAGTACAGAGGCCACATTATTAGTTAAATCATTAGACACTAACCAATAGTCAATGCGAGAATGAAGAGATAGGTTCTTATTACTCCATGTATATATTCCTCCCTGTCTGGATTCTTATCTCTCCACACATCAGTAAGGCCCAATCTTAAACATACATGACCTAGTTCACTCGAAGGGCCAGGCCTACTTTTAGGAGGCCATCTATCAATGGTTGCATCAAACACAGTATTGAAATCTCCTCCCCAAATAACTTTAGCTAAAGGATATAAGAAAATAAAATGCTGAATGCTAGATTCAATCTGCAAAAAGAGTATTTCATTGTTAATGTTGTTATTGGTGGCATAACAATTAACTAATATAAATAGTTTGTTATCCTTATCTATCACAAGTAATATCCATCTACCACAATCATCTTTTTCATAATTCACTATCCGCCCTGTAAATGTATCTTGTATAATAGCGACCCTCGCTGATCGATTACTGCCAAATGACAACCAAATCTCTTTTCCCCACTGATTTTTCCAGAACATGGCATCTGAAGAACATGCATGCGTTTCCTGAATTAAACATAAATCTACACATTTCCCTTTGCAATACAAAAATAAAGATTTTCTCTTTAGGATATCACGAATACCTCTGGCATTGATAGAAAACAAAGAAAGAGACATAAAGTGTCAAAAGTAGCCAATTAGTAAAAAATAAACCACAAGAGTAGGTAAATAACTTTAACATAATGGGATTCCCACAAACAATCTTCAAAAATTATAACAGTTGCAAACATTTAAATAAACCTTAAAGTGCATCCGTTATTTAACCATCCGAAGAACTTCTTGTCTCTAATAGAGAAGATTAACCTTGACTTTCCGGATACCGCCAACTGCAGACTCCTGCCAAACGACCACAAGTCTATGAAGTGCCGTTGCCCTCTTCAGGATGAATCTCTCTACCATCAACGAAAGCCCTCGCTCCGCTGAAGTATGCGCTCTTGCCCTCCTTCCGAGTAGCATCTGCCTGCAAAACCGGAGGGTGCATTTTCAGGACCCCAGTTCTAGGACCGCATTTCTAGGACCCTAGGTTTTTAGTGACAACGCCACCTACCGAATTAGAGGACCAGCGAAGATGGATGACAATCCCTTGTCTGGTATTGGTGAGTATCAAATGTGAATCACTTTTTATTTGTTTAACTTTAAAAACAATTGTGATGCATTTCATTGGAAAGTTAACGTAGCCAACATGATGGTGATTTGTTAAATAGTCTTGAATGCATAGCCATCATATATTAGCCTCTAATTCTGTAAAATGAATTGTTAGCACAATATAGAAGCGACGCGGCACGCTCATTTTTCCAGGCGCCCCTCTGTTCATGGTTGCATAGCAACGACAGACTCCACGGGAGAGCAAGCGTTTGTGGAAAGGAGAAAGCGGTACGAACTGCGAAATTGATACCGAGAACCATGGATTTTCACTGGTATTGGTACCGAATACAGACATTTTACAGTAAAAAAAACCAAAAAAACATTTGATTGATATCATTATTTTTGTATCGTATATGTGTGTGCTGTGTGCACTCTGTGGTAACTAAGATCTTTTAAATATGAAATTTAAAATTAGAGAGTAGAACATGTTCAACTAAATGTTCCTTATTTAATTCACTTCTCTTTCTCTCTCTTAGGAGTCAGTGATGATGTTGTCCATGAAGTTCTGTCTATGTGGTTCACGTCATGAACAAATTTGTTTTTGTGTGCGTTCAAGTTCAGTTGTTATATATTATTTTGTAAAATATACACAATCTTAAATCTACCCCCAGAGTCATCCTTGTCTTCCCTCTGCTTGAAAATGTGGTCGATCTAGTGACTGAAAAGACTATAACATGATTCATTGTTTATTTTACTTGAGTTATTATATTATGCTACTTAGACCCAATAATTTCTCAACATTCCTAGGAACCGGGTTTAATTGCAATAAAGAAAGTAGTATTTGGGTGTAATACAACTTTTAAAAAAAACTCAAACTCTAATGTAGTTAAAACTGGGTGGAAATGCTGCCTTGGTGGCACTTTTTTCGGTCCTCCAAAACTAGGGTCCTGGAAAAGCGTTCCTGGGACTGCGGTTCTCCGACTCGGTAGGTGGCGCTGTCACAAAAAACTAGGGTCCTAGAAATGCGATCCTAGAACTGGGGTCCTGAAAATGCGGCCTCCGGGACTGCAGACGGATAATATTGGCTCCTTCCTCGTCCTCCAGAGCCGGCGACAATTTGTGTTGTTTTATGGTGCTTAATCTAACCCCCTACGTGGTTCTTAATTAAAGACACCTTCTACCTTATTTTGATTTTTCTCAGGTTAGGTAAAGTAAGTCGAATCTGTTCTAAACAATAAGTATTTTAAATTTCCATACTTACAATTTAGTCAGAAGACTTCTCCGTGGTTAGATCAGCTAATTTTTTCATAAAGCAGAGACTATGGCAGGCTGGTTCTTTTTAAATAAAAAAGATGTCGTTTTTATTAAATTTAGGTTAATTAGTTCACATACAAAATATTAATATATAAAAGCAAATTGAATCAAATCAAAAACAAGCAGTTTGCAAATTTTGACTGCAGGAGGCCCATGGCAAGAGACTTCTAACACCGGAGAGGCGGACTGGTGGTCTCGTTGAATCCGCGTCTCCCCTTGTCATTCCTGACAATACTTTTTATAGTCCACACTCCCTCCGCACAGATTCAGTCCTTCACAGACGATCTATCCAATCCGAAGTCTTGAACTGTCCTCAGTTCTGGAAACCCCCTTACAAACTCCATATATAAAGCTCTTTCCTTTGTTCTCCTTTGCTTGCTGACTCTGGATCCTCTGCCTTTCTCCTGCGCCTCGTGCTCCTCATCAAACAGGTAATGCTTGCATTTTTTCTTCTTTCTTTGGCACAGCTCTTTCTAATACATTTTCATAAATAAATGCTTAAAACATTACTGTATATATAAATATAAATGAATGACTTTTCCACAAATGGTTTACAGTGTCTTTTTCTTTAACCAATCAGATTTATCAATAAAACAATTTAAAATAAAAACATGTCTCAGTGTCATTTCTATTATCAGAAATCTATTACAGTGTTTTCCTTTAAATAACGATTTCCCTTATAAGAAATCTATTACAGTGTTTTCCTTTACATAAAGGCATTATTATAGCCAATATAAGCCAGAAGTCTCAGACCGGCCGTTAGCGTGGAGATTACAGCAGCATTAAGGTCAGGTTTAGTGGTGGGGTTGGGTATTCGTTATGCTGGAGCTTATAGTTAATGTGAGGTTAGGGTTAGTGGTTTTGGCAAGCCTGCAACCTTAGCCGAAAAAAAGGAGGAGGAGAGGCTTCATAACAGTGAATTAACCGCTTTAGTGAAGAAATAGCTTATCATTTAATGAATCAACACCCCATCGGCTAATCTTCCACATGTTTGCTCCAGTAGTAATGAAAAGATTGAACTGTGTCATGGAAACTAGCATGTAATTTAACATGGAAACTAGCATGTATAAACCTTAATTTAACAATTTAATAATCAAAAAAAAGGAATTTATACCTGTTTTATATTATGCTGTAGCGACGGAAAATGGATGGATGGATGATTCAGTTGCGGAGCCATCTTCTGTTCAGATGCAGGATTGTGCACTTGTTATTGCAGTGCATTGTGAGATTGAACACGTGCACTCGATAATGTCCACTATGGTTTCAGACACCACTACAAATGGCTGTTCCCTCCAATAATGCCCTATTTAAGGGTATAGGGGTGATTTCAGACACAGCCTCAATGACGTCAGGGCTGTAATGTGATTGGTTATCAAGGAACACATGATAAAAGTCAGCAGTTACACTTTCCAATGGTAGATCCACAGATCCTGGTCTCTCCCAGTAATAAGACCATCTCTGGTATAAAGCAGGCTTTAGGTGATCGTCAGCTCCTAACATCTGGTCTGAAGCTGCTGGCCTGAAACTGCAGTCACGTAGTTCTGCAGTCAGACACATCTCGTCTCATATGTGCTCGTTCAATCCCTCAAACTGCCACCAGAGGTCACCATCTCCTGCGTCTGACATCAACCTTGATGAGTCTCACCTGTAAATCACTATCATTCATCTTCATAATTATTCATCTTCAACTTACAGAAAAAGATCATCATTTCTGTTTAGTTAGTTTTAGTTCAGTAATGTTGTTCTCTTGTTGAGGGAGGGACTGTGAAGTTTCTGTCGCTGGGTGTTAATAAACAGTGTTAACCACACAAAGTCCTTCACTGTAAAGCTAAAGTGCTTGTGTTAAAACAGTCAGTCATTTGGTTGCTGTTGTTCTGATGAGCTTCAACACGGTAAGACAAACACACTCTTGCTTAAATGATTATTGCTCATATAACATGTGTGTCTTTAGATGAGAAATGTTTAGAATAGGGTGATTTACATATACTTGTTTAAGTGATGATTATATTAACGCAAGTATTCATTACTAAAATTTCTGCCTTAAATTATTACATTGTTTAAATTAATAATTTTTTAGCTAACTGTGATTTTGTATATGTACATTTCTGAAATGCATAACTTAGACAGTTTCCTCTGATAACAGATTAAATTGTAATGTGGACTCGTGTATTTTCTGTAAAGCTGCTTTGAAATGATGTGTATTGTGAAAAGCGCTATACAAATAAATGTGAATTGAATTGAATGCTGTATTATAGATATATGTTATGCTGATGTGGGTCAGAATGGCTCCTCCTCTTCCTCTGATCTTCTTTCTGCTCATGATTCACGGTGAGTCTCTCTTACATTCACATTAGAAACACTCTGATGTTTTATTTAAGGCCTCATGAGCGGCTGATCTGCACTTTCTTCTGTCCTGTTCTCACATATTTCTCTCTGAAACAGGAAGTTTGTGTTGAACTTGTCAAACGCTCGTCCCTTTTAGAAATGTCCAATAGTCTTTTACTACTTACTCAGTGTCACATGATTTAGAGGGAGGGACTTTCTCATTGTTCAGAGCATTTGATTGGACAAAACTCTCTTCACTCTGTATATTTACTACAGCTTTTTCTTGGCTCAAGTTCTCAGAAGTGAATGTGTACATGTTAAATATTTATCATGTCAAAGGAGTTCACTAGCATAAATGAGCTCGATGGTGTTTTAAGCCCCCAATGGCTCCTTAGAGGCAGCTAACCCTACTAGACTAGACGGATTTCAGAAAAATGGCCTTCTATAAGAAGTGAGGAGCATTTATGGGTACAAGTCGGGAACCGGCCTACCTTACATATTTCAAGGGTGCTGAGTCCAAAAAAACTGGTCCCCAAGTGAAATTTTGAGTTTTTGACCTTCTAATTTGCATATCAAAATGGCCGCCAAATTGCCTATCTTGCTCAGTCGTTGGACCATTTTCCCCAATTTTTTTTGTAAGTAGGCAATCAAGATGCGGAAATTAAGTTTCTAGATCGATAGTCAAGGGCCAGAGCAAAGATATAATGGAGGCTCACTGCCTTTTTTATGTATATATATGCAAAATACCAACTTTTAAGGTGAAATTAAGCATTATTTGTGTCATTTTTTAAGGCCGACATACATATTCAATCAATATCACTCTTAAATGTTCCCAGTGTATATATGATATGTGATGTATTCCATATTACATAATAACTAAGAAAAACACCAAGTTGTCTGATATTACATTTTTTTATGCAAATTAAGCATTTGTTCTCTAGATTCTAAGACGGGAAAAACCCAGGTGAATAGGGAAAAATATTCAAAAAGAGACCACCATGAAACTTCCCAAGTTGAATATTTAGATCAGGACATAGCATGGTCAGTCCCATCTCTGAGGACCCTTTGCCTGAGGTGAATGTAACAGCAAAGAGGATCATAACAGTTTCACACGCTTTGGTAAATTTCCTGTTTTTTTTTTTTTTTTAGACAAACAATGTCAATATTCCTTAGTTATTGATTGAACTTCTTACCCTATTTATCCAAAATGATACTTTTTCAACCATAGTGGGTCAAAATTTAGGGCCATATGATTTCCGCGATCACGGAATCGCGGACGGAATTGCGGAGGCGGAATCTAGTTTTAACATGGAATTTCGCAGAATTGTACATATTTGTAATGGAGTACCGGTACTCACTAACGTTTATAGGCTCGGCTGCTCTCAGACGCTTCCATGTCTCTGAATGGCAACTGCAGCAGCCTACTAGTGAGCCCTGCGTGACGTCACGCCCAATGAGGGCGCTTTGCGCCCTCCATGCGCCTCAGCCCACCAGAATGGGTGTGGCTAGCGTGTATAAAAGAGGCTGAAAGGCTGAAATTCTGGTTTTCATAGACTGAAGCGAATAAGCTCATGGCGCGACACGGCAGGTTACGCAATACTCGTTCCCTCTTCTAGAGAGAACTGAGGCCACGTTAGGTAACTGAGTACGTTCTCTTACGAGAGGTTCTCTCGTATTGCGTAAGTTGCTTACGCTACGGGAACCCCTTGTCAATGCCGTGCGCGCCGAGCATCCACTGCATGAGTCCCAGTGGAGCCCGGGGAACACAACATGCGGGAACAGGCGGCCAGCAACGCGGGCCAGCACATGTCATAAGCACTTCATAGGAATACAGAGCGGCTCTGCCGGTCAATGTATAAGCATGGAGAATGTGGCCAGCAGCGCGGGCCGGCACAGTACATAAGCACATCATAGGGAGAATATAGAGCGGCTTCACCTGGTCTATGTATAGAGAGTATAACCCCTAGCGCAGCTGAGTGGAGAATAGGCGGCCAGCAACACAGGCCAGCACCAGTGCACAAGCGCGTGATGGGGAAAATACAGAGTGGCTCCACCGGTCTGTATATAGAGAATCTCATTCCTTAGTGCAGCTCACCAGAAAAGCTAGTAGTACACGAAAGTAGTCTGCACATGTACGACTGGGCAGAACATACATATCACTTAAACTGATATCAGTTTAGCCTGCAAGGCGGGAACTTCCAGGTTATAAAATCTCACGAATGTAGAGGGGGAGGCCCAGCCTGCCACCATACAAATGTTGTGAATAGAAATCCCGCTGGACCAAGCCCACGATGAGGCTATGCCTCTAGTGGAATGGGCTCTGATGCCCAAAGGGCACTGCAGGTGTTTGGACGCATAAGCTGCTGCAATAGCGTCCACTATCCATCTGGACAGGCTCTGTTTCGAGGTGGCGAGACCCCTGGTGCACCCACCAAACGAAACAAAGAGCTGGAGCTGCTCAGATTGCCTAAAGGCGGCGGAGCGTGTGATGTAAACTCTCAGCGCCCTGACGGGGCATAAGAGGTTATCACTGTCCTCACTATCGGATGCTGGCAGTGCTGACAGGGAGATGATCTGCGCCCTAAAGGGAGTGCCAATCGCTTTGGGGACGTACCCTTGTCTCGGTTTGAGGATGACTTTGGAGTCATTTGGTCCGAATTCGAGACATGCAGGGATAACAGACAGTGCATGTAGATCCCCCACGCGTTTTACTGATGACAGACCTGTCAGAAAACGGTTTTGAGCGAAAGGTATTTCAGATCCACAGATTCTAGTGGTTCAAAGGGAAACGCTTTCAGGGCCTCTAGGACCAGAGAAAGATCCCAAATAGGAACTGAGGGGGACCGCGGGGGGTTCACCATCCTGGCTCCTCTAAGGAAGCGAATGATAAGCTCGCTCCTTCCTATTGTTCGAACGCTGCAATAGCCGCCACATACACTTTGAGCGTGGAGGGGGACCCGCACTTGTTCAACAGCTCTTGTAGGAAGGAGAGCACCCATGAAACCCCACGTGTGTGTGGATCCAGGCTCTTAGTAGCGCACCATTTGGAGAACACTTACCATTTAGACGCATAGAGCCTTCACGTGGAAGGAGCTCTAGACTGCGTGATCGTGTTTACGACCCCTTCTGGCAAATCAACGGGTATCCGTTAATTATCCAGGCATGCATGCTTGATAGAGAAGATCTTTCCTCACTGGGATCGGCCATGGGGCTGAGTGCGACAGCCTAACTAGCTCTGGGTACCAGATTTGGTTCTCCCATCACGGGGCTATGAGGAGCACTGAGTGGCGCGTTTCCCTGATCCTCTTGATTACCTGTGGTAACAGCGAGATCGGAGGGAAAGCATACAGCGGGCGGCTGGGCCAGCACGTCCTCGCTCTTTGAGAAAAACTTTGGGGGTGCAGGAACCATTCTCCCGGGGGAATGTTGTCTCTGGACAGTCTGTCTGGACCGACATTCAGGTGGCCTGGCACGTGCACGGCTCCCAGATTCCTGGATCTGACACCACCCTGTCGGTTCACGTAGGACACCATGGACGTGTTGTCTGAGCGGACTAGCACATGGTGGTCCCGTATATGTGGGAGGAAGCGCTTGAGCGCATTCTCGATCACTATTATCTCCAAACAGTTTATGTGGAGGCATTTCTCCTGGTCTGACCACAGACCAAAGACCGGTTTGACCTCGAAAAGAGCGCCCCAACCTAAGTTGGATGCTTCCGTCGAGATAACTTTTCGGTGCGAGACGGCTCCCATTGTCACTCCCCGCTGCAGTCGAATGCCGCCGGACGCCCAGGCTCGGTGAGGCACTCGAGCGTTCAACCAGCGTTGTAGTGGGCGCATACGCAGTAGACCCAGCTGAAGCACTGCTGCAGCTGATGCCATACAACCCAGCATCCTCTGAAATGTTTTTAGAGGTGCGACGCTGCCCAACTGGAAAGACGCGGCCAGGCGTCGGATAGTGTCGACAGCCGGGCCGTCATTGCCACAGAGTCCAGTTCCAAACCCAGAAAAGAGGTTGACTGACTGGGCAGTAATGAGCTTTTGGTCCAGTTGACCGTGAGACCCAGGCTTTCCATGTGGCTGAGAAGCACTGTTCTGTGAGAGATAAGTTCTTCCTCTGACTGTGCTAGAATCAGCCAATCGTCCAAATAGTTCAAAATCCGCATGCCCTGACCTCTCAGGGGAGCGAAAGCCGTGTCCATGCACTTCGTGAATGTACAGGGTGCTAAAGACAGGCCGAACGGCAGAACGGTGTACTGATATACCTGACCGTTGAAGGCGAATCTGAAGAATGGCCTGTGACAGGGTATTATTTGAATCTGAAAGTAAGCGTCTTTCAGATCGAGGGGAAATAAACCAGTCCCTCAGGCGAATCTGCGCGAGGATCTGTCTGGTTGTGAGCATTTTGAACGGTCTTTTCATAAGAGCTTTGTTCAAATATCTCAGATCTAAAATCGTTCTGAGAGCTCCGTCCTTCTTGGGCACGAGGAAGTAACCGCTGTAAAAGCCTGACTCACTCAGAGAAGGGTGTACCGGTTCTATGGCCCCTTTGCACAGAAGTTTCGCTATTCCTGCACAAAGTAGGTGTGCTACTTCCCCATTCACTCTCGTCTCGGTTCGCGTTCGAAAGCGCGGGGGACGGCGAGCGAACTGCAATGAATAGCCCTCTCTTACTGTGCTCAGCACCCATTCTGACGCACCTGGAATAGCTTCCCACACTTTCGCATGTACGGCTGGGGCAGAATGGCCTCCGGGCTCCGATTGCCGCATTCTGCGGGCTCGAGAACCTGATTCGGAGGCGCGGGCGCAGTGTGTGCACTCTCGGTGCTTGAATACGGCGGCTCGCAGACAGCGATGGTTGGCTGTTTTACGCACGATGTCCCGGAGGAAGTTACAAGGTGTTTTTTTTCCCTATTCACCTGGGTTTTTCCCCGTCTTAGAATTTAGAGGACAAATGCTTAATTTGCATAAAAAAAAAAAATCTCAGACAACTTGCAATGGTGTTTTTCATAGTTATTATGTAATATGGAATACATCACATATCATACATACACTGGGAACATTTAAGAGTGATATTGATTTAATATGTATGTCGGCCTTAAAAAATGACACAAATAATGCTTAATCTCACCTTAAAAGTTGGTATTTTGCATATATATATACATAAAAAAGGCAGTGAGCCTCCATTATATCTTTGCTCTGACCCTTGACTATCGATCTAGAAACTTAATTTCCTCATCTTGATTGCCTACTTACAAAAAAAAAATAGGGGAAAATGGTCCAACGACTGAGCAAGATAGGCAGTTTGGCGGCCATTTTGATATGCAAATTAGAAGGTCAAAAACTCACAATTTCGCTTGGGAACCAGTTTTTTGGGATTCAGCACCCTTGAAATATGTAAAGTAGGCCGGTTCCCGACTTGTACCCATAAATGCTCCTCACTTTCACTTTTTGGGTACATCCCATCTAGACTATACCCTCAACCTTAAACCTACCCATCCCCTCGCTGCCTGGAAGACGCCGTTGGGGGCATAAAACACCAAACACCCATAAATGAGCTCTGAGCTGATAGATAAGAACTAAAAGCCACAAAACTAATATTTTGATGTCATTGGGTATTTAATAAATCAACTTTGATTATTTTCTTCGTCTTATTTTTCATACAATTCATTATTTGAGAGTGCGTCATGTTGTTCGTGGCTGATTTCTTGGTTCTCTCTTCACTCCTCTGACACTTTACGTTTACTTCTGCTTTTCTGCAACACCGTCCATCAAAGCTCGCCAAAAGATCACTGTAGGACAGGGCTGCCAACCTTTGAGTTTAGTTTAAAGGGAGAATTATGGAAGGGGGATTGATGGGGTGTAAAAAAAAAAAAAGTATAAATAAGAATATTGTGATTGGCAAAACATTTCAGAATTTTATTATTTAAAATAACAGAATTTTAGAAGTTTAGTGACATCTTAAAATGTTTACATGGTACAATAACTGGTAGGCTACTGTTTTTATTATTATTATTATTATTATTGCTTGACACAAATTTCACGAATTCAATTCTTTCATTCTCTTTCACAAATTCAGTTATTGTGATTTGATTCCGATCTTGATTCAATATCGATTAATTTGGATAAATATTAGGTACAGTAGATGCATGTTCATTTTTCTCAAGGAACAATAAATCTCATACAATGCTGTAAACAAACAGAGCCCTGTCAGCTATTATTATTAAAGATTAAAAATAACAACTCTAAATATAATGTGTTTTTATTATAATAACAACATTATAATATTGTAGTGATATATGACATTGAACACCGTATACATACTGGGAACTATATTCTCAGAAGGCGAAGCACTGCTACTTCTGCGGAGTGATTTACTCCAACTCTGAGTGAACTCTCTGCTCCTGACCACAGGGCTTCTCAGGCGCTGCGAGTAAATCACTCTGCCCAAGTTAGCAGTGCTTCGCCTTCTGAGAATATAGTTCCCAGTATGTATACGGTTAGAAGATGTCTGTGTCTCATGTGACCTTGTTATTTGCAGAGGTGGAAAGTCCAGGGGTCAGAAAGTAAAAGTCCTGCCATATGTTTATTCCACCCATGAACTCACACAGCAAAAACTCCAGTGTTAAATTAACTCTCCTGGGAGTTTATTTGGCTCCAGACTCAAGAGTGTTAAAGTTAATGAGATAATTTAGTGATTGATTGAGTGATGATTGACCATTATTGAAGACACCTGATGTTAACAAGCAGAATCACCAAAGGAGAAAATCTATATTTTTTTTACGTTGCCATTATGGTGATCAGTGTTTGCTTTAGTTGGGCTCTTGACCCTTAATCTATTAACGTTAGATTTTGTTTGGCTGCTGTATATGAGTTATAACTCTCAGATGAACAAAGAGAAAAGTTGATCAGGTGGTGTTGGTTATGTTTTGACATAATCATCATTTGACCTGAATCACAAAACTCATTTAGAGAGTTAGGTTTACCTTGTTGATTACAGCAGCCTTTGATTCTCTAGTATGCTATTTTTGATATAATCAAAAAGATTTCTTAAAAGTTGTTCTGATCAAAAGACTTTGAAAAAGTACTTTGCTTGGACACACACACATCAAGAATCAGCCTGTGAATCTCAACAATGGTGACAATATAAAGCATGTTGCAATGGCTCCCATCATGCATTGCGGTATGAATAAATGATGATCTGAATTGTCTTAGTAATTTCCTTTTCCTAATTGAATATTCTTTTTGTCACCATTGTTGAGATTCATACACTGATTCTTGATGTCTGTATGTGCCTGAAAACATTTTTTTACATTTTTTTTTATATCAGAAGAACTTTTAAGAAGTCCCCAAATGTCCTAAACTTTGTATATTTAATATTTTCCCTGTAACTTGCAATTTAACTAGCTCTGGTAAGAAAATGTTGACCTTCTGTTTACAAGCAAAACTTGTAGTTGCTCGGCATTGGAAAGACACAGAAAGCCCTAATTGTAAACAATGGTTACAGGAATTGTCTTGCTGTTTGGCTTTGGAGAAACTCACATATATTGTTAAGGGAAAACCTGAAAAGTTTTTCAAAGTATGGAACCCCTTTATAAGTAGTATATACCCTACGGCAAGTGTCAAAATGATTGATGGCTTCCGGTTGTCATTGACCTTCCGGTTGACCTTTCCGGTTGCCCTTCCGGTCACTATTGTTATGGATTGACCTATTGACCCTTCCTATCCATCGATCATGTGGTTTTGACAGTTAGTTTTGACCTATTGCCCCTTCCTATCCCTTCGATCATGTGTTTTGACAGTTCGGCCTTCCGGTGTCTATCCGGCATATGTTGTTATGGTTTGCCCTATTGACCTTGCTTTGATCATGTGGGTTTGACAGAAGCTTTTGCCCTATTTGAACCTTTTTAGCCCTAGATCATGTGATTTTGACAGAAGCTTTTGCCCTATTTGAACCTTTTTAGCCCTAGATCATGTGATTTTGACAGAAGCTTTTGCCCTATTTGAACCTTTTTAGCCCTAGATCATGTGATTTTGACAGAAGCTTTTGCCATTTAACCTTTTTAACCCTAGATCATGTGGGTATGACAGAAAGTTTGAAGGCTCTGTTAGGATATGTGTCAGCATCTCCTCCGCATTCCAGCACATTGTGTGCCCCTTTGGAAAAGTGAGAAGAAAAAGACTGTGTAAGTGTGTCACACTACATTGAAAAACAATTATACAAGCAGTTAAATGTTTATAGAGCGCTGAAGAAAAAACAGTTTATGAAAATCAGTGTGGTGTCTATCACACAAAAGAAAAATGAATAAGGATAAAAAGAATACATCACACAATATATAATGTCATACTAAAACATACCACAAAAAGTTGAAAACTGTCACGGATCGCACAAGGAAGAGGGCAAAAGCGGATCCAAAGTGCAGTGATGAGTTTATTATATAGGGCAATCCAAAATCATAGTCAAAACAGGCAGGGTTCAAAGTCCAGACAGGCAATACAAAACAATAAACAGGCTACAGGCTACAGGCAAGAAACACGGGAACACAAGCAAGGTGACATAAAACAACGATCCACACAGAACATGAGACAAACAGGGGATTAAATACAAGAACAACGAGGGAACAACGAGAGACAGCTGGGTGATTACAAATACCAACACCTGGGTGTAATCACGCAGACAGGGATAGTGGGACATGTAGTTCCTGTGAATGACACCGTGGGGAAAAGGAGGACATCTAGTGGATACCCGGGGAAACACAACCAGACACTGTGACATAACCCCCCTCCTACGGAGTGGCTCCCAGACACTACAAGACAAGACATGGAACAAAACAAGAGATCAGGAGGGAGGTGGCACGGTGGAGGATCAGGGGGAGGGATGGAGGGCCAGGTCCGTGAAGGGAAACAGACACAGGGGGTAGCAGATAACTACGGGACCAGGGCAACACAGACAGTACATCAGGGCAACAGGGTGAAACAAACAGTCCGTCCGGCGACCGGGGCAGAGCAAGCAGTTCATCGGGCGGCCGGGGCGAAGCGAACAGTCCATCCGGCGACCGGGGCGAAGCGAACAGTCCCTCGGGCGGCCGAGGCGAAGCGAACAGTCCATCGGGCGACCGGGGCGAATCAGACCGTCCATCGGGCGGCCAGGGTGGAGGCTCTGGGAACCTCTCTGACTCTGGATCAGCTGGGCAGCCTACTGGCTCCTGCTCAGGATCAGCGGGGCAGGTCACTTGCTCAGGATCAGCGGGGCAGGTCACCTGCTCCGGGTCTGCTGGGCAGGTCTCTGGCTCCGGGTCCGCTGGGCAGGCGATCGGCTCCGGGTCCGCTGGGCAGGCGATCGGCTCCGTCTCCGGATCAGCTGGGCAGGCGATCGGCACTGGCTCAGTGCTGGGCTCTGATGCTTGATCGCTCTCTGGGCTGGGCAGCGGCGATGCGCTCTCTAGGCTGGTATGCTTCCTCCATGCGTGCACCACCTTTATTCC